>NW_028252792.1:0-35243 GCF_964263255.1 Lissotriton vulgaris | reverse complement strand
AGAGAGGATTGCCTACCTATTGAACTCTATAAAATATGCTCCCAAGAACTACTTCCGCTTTTAGAGTTAGTAATAGAAACCATTTGGGAAATCAGAAAAGGCCCCCACATCATGGAAAACAGCTAAGATCGTCTTTTTCCTTAAAAAAATAAAGCTCCTGATGAATGTGGCTCATACTGGCCAATTTAGCTGATTAATGCGGATGCTACAATTTTCGCAAACATTTTGTCAAATCGCTTGACACCTGCAATCCCGGAACTTGTCAATATGCATCAACATGGGTTTGTGATGGGGAGAGACACTACCACACACATTAATACAGCCATCACAGCGTTCAATGTTGCCTCGACTACTCTCACCCCACTCGGCATGGTTATGTTAGATGCGGAAAAAGCATTTGACCGAGTGGAGTGGGAGTACTTGTGGGCGGTGTTGAAGATGCAAGGTATTCATGGGCAATATCTTGGATGGGTTCGCTCATTGTACGATCACCCAACGGCTAAGATTAGCTACTTAGGAACAGAGTCAGCGAATTTTGTGATAGAGAGTGGAACAAGGCAAGGCTGCCCTCTGTCACCCCTGCTCTTCGCCCTCTCTCTGGAGCCGTTTTTAAATTCTTTGTAAGCACACAATAATATCATCCCCGTGGAACATGGAGGGAAAAGCTTAAATAACCGCTTTTGTGGGTGATTTAGCGGTATTTACCACTGATCTAATAAAAGCAATTCCTGAGATAATTAAAGAAGCTACTAATTTTGGAGAAGTTTCAGGTTATAAATTGAACGTTAATAAAACCCAGGTCATTGCCAATTACAAACTGGCAGAACCAATTGTGGGCTTATGCCCAAATGCAATATATCCAGGAATTAAGATAGCAGCTGATGTGGATAAGGTTAAAACACTGAACTATGAACCAATGCTGAAGGATATCACTACTATCTTAAGAAACTGGCACAAGAAACCACTCAGTCTGGTGGGGCGTATTAATCTAATAAAAATGAAAATTGTGCCCAAATTTTTATATTTGTTCAGATCCATTCCTTTGTAACTCAATAATCTTTTTTTAGGAATCTGGATGGTATCTGTAGCAGCTTCGTATGGGGCTATAAAAAAGCCTGTAAGTCAATTGAACTTTTGAAGCTACCTATCGAAAAAGGGGGATTAACTTTTCCTGATTTTAAGTTATATTTTTTGGCGACTTTTTTTAGCCGTATACGTAGTCTCCAAAAAAATGGAAATTCATTATTCTTTCACCAATTTATGTTGGGACCCGAGAGCAATCAATTTCTATTCTGAGTGCATGATCCAAATTACTTTAAAAGAGTAAAATTCAAGACCCCCAGACATATTAAGAAAATTTGGGATAAAATTATGACTATGGACAAGATCCCTTTTTATAATGCTGAACTACAACTATGGGGGAACCCAGGATTGCCTGACATTTTCTCGGATGGGGCTGGGACCCAATGGGCTGGATATGGTATTAATACATTGGGGGATCTTTATGTATCAAATGTTTTTTTAAGCTTTGCTACTTTGAATCTTTTATATAAAATAAGTGATGGAATGTACTTCAAATATATTCAGATCCGGGATTTTCTAGTACGAAAAATGAAAATTGAAGAAGTAGCCTGTTCCGATATTTTAAAATGTTTGTATTCTGATAAAACAAAGTCACTCATTAGTCAAAGTTACAGTTATTTAATTTCAGGCAAGATAGATGACTGTGGGAAAATAGCAACCAAATGGTCGAATAGATTAGGCATAAGTATCAGTTCCAACCAGATCTCAGCTTCACTTAGACAAATTAATCAGGTAGTCCAATCCTCCAACTTAAGGCTCCAGCTTTATAGAACCATCAGTCAGTTATACTACACTCCTCAAAGAATCTCTAACTGGTCATCAGGAAACCACACAAATGAGCGAACCAAAGGCCCGAAATGTAATCTGGAAGCAGCTGGCTTTAAACATATGCTCTTCACATGCCCGGAGCAATCTTCATTTTGGAAGGGAATAAGTGATGCTTTAATTAGTAAGCAAATTGCAACTCCGCCGCTCTCGGCGCATTTGGTTCTACTAGATATTCAAGATGTTCATTTCCATCACAAAGATTTGATATCTATAATATATGCATGTGCTAGGTTAGCCATAGCTAGATCATGGATATCTAAGGATCCTCCAAGTGTTATGGAGTGGTGGATTTTGATCAATGAGGTTTTTACTATGGAACTGTCATTAGCAAAACTAAGAGGTCCTGGGGCTCTGAGAGAGAGGGAAACATGTGGGGATTGTTCATTTGATTTTTGAATTATGGATTACAGATATTTGATGAGACCAGTTCGAATTTGCATGCGTTAAATTAAATTTTGAAAGTATATATTGCTGTCCTCTGTCGTAAAAATATGATGTATTATGTAAATTTGATGCAATGATCTTCTTGCAATAACAATAATTTTTTTTTTTTTTAAAAAGATACATATTGCAATAAGGAGTTAGCAAGACCCTCTTTATTCTTGTACACACATAAATGCAAGGGGAAGCTATGGCCAAGTGCCAATGAGGACAGCATGTTAACAGTAAAGGACAAAGGTTTGAATCTAAACCATAATTGGATAGAATATTACATGTATCAGAATGCAAATTGCAATAAGGAACATTAAAGTCACACTCCCCTTTTTTCTCATCCAACACACAATCTTTTTTTTATCATCATGAAATTTGATCTGTGTAATCTTTGAGGTGAGGTTGATTCATATAAATTAGTACCAAAAAGCAAACAGCTTGAAGAAACCCATCTACATGAATACAACCATTGTTGCCTGCAGCGGCTGCTGCAGGTAAGAGTGGGGCGGCTGGCTGGGGTCGGGGGGGGGGATTTCGGGAGATGACCACAAGGGAAAATTAAATAAATAATGAATTTTCACTCGTGGTCATCTCTCAAAATACCCCCAAGCCTGCCCTACCGCTCTTACCTGCAGCAGCCGCTGCTGATAGGTGCACATACGATAGATGTAAGAATTATATATAGTCTCACATTTACCACTGAGATGTAACCGCTACAAACATGGGATGGGAATCATTTTGAAATGGCTACCTTAACAAAGAGCAGCCATTTTAAACTGAAATGGCAGCATTCTAAAAGCAGGAACAGCACTATGCCAGAGGTATAACATGCACCTTTCCTAGATCTCAGATCTCATTAGTGTTGTAATATGTGAGGTCATAGGCAGATCACAGTAAGTGCAAGTTATGGTTATGTCAGTTATGTATAGCTACTAAAGTTTCCCGAATTTGTTTTGGATTTTAAACAGCAGTGCTTTTTCAGTAAATTTCTAAGGATTTTCTAATGTACGGTAAAATCCTACCACCTTTCACAGATATTACTCCACTTTAATCTATATTTTCTTCAGTGAATTTGTATGTGTCTTTAACAGAAAGTGATATTGTATTAGGATATATTTACCACCAACCTTCGCATGCGGCCAGGCCATGCACCCAACTGTCTGTGATTGCTCCCAGTATTCTCTGTCTCTAACATAGTCACCTATGTGCACATATCATATCTAGCGTATGTAACAGACAACCCTGTAACATAGATATTCTAGGACACTTTGGTCAGACTTATGTCTTGTATGCCACTGATAACTTATCAATAAACATTTTGCTGTGGAAAGTAAATGTGCTGAATGTGCTCTCATGTCACAATAACGTGAAAATCAACACCTTCAAACATTACTCTGTGGAAGAAATGGAATTGGGCTAATGGTAAATACCTTCTAAAGATGGAGTCTGGTGTAGGAATCCATATCTGCCCTTCCTTTTTTGCATCAGTGGAGATTTGATACATACAAATGGATTAAAATAAAGTATGCAACAATTTGTTAAAACCATTATTGATATAAAACTCATCACAAAAATGATTGCAAATATTAAACACAATATATATATATATATATATATATATATATATATATATATATATATATATATATATATATATATATATATATATATATATATTCACTGAAAAAACCATAGGTTATAGACCATATATAGTTAGGGATTAGCATTTACAAAACCTTATTTTACTCGCACAAAACCATTGAAATTCGCATATATAGTTAGTTGCACTAACTATATATCGCGTACCCGCAATCCACTGCTGATGATGTCACATATTACATCATTCATGACATGGTCAGTGACATCACTGATGACATCACTGATGACATCATCCAGTGACTGTATGTAAATGAAAAGTTAAAATATGTCTTACATATTGAAGAATGAGTGGATGTATAAGTGTCTGGATGAAGGATTTAGTAGGTGCATAACTGACTGTATGAGAGAATGATTAAATGTGTCTCACTGAGAGCATGGGTTAGAGACTAAACTGTCTTAATTTGTGCATCATTATATCTGTTGTTCTGTAAACTGCTGCATGTGTTCATCAGTAGCTATATGATTAACTTTATGGGTTATTGATTGGATGCCCAAGTATTTGTATGGGAGCGTGAGTGAGTGTGTGGGTGGCTGGGAGGTGTGTGACTCTGTGCATACATGTGTGAACAGTTGATTCACTAGATGTATGGGTTCAAAACTGCATGTGGAAACAGCTGTATGGGTGGTTGACTGTGTGCATGAGTGTATTGGTGAGTGAATGGATATCTCAGTGCTACATGTCAAAGTAAGTACATATGTAAAACACAGTACATGTGAGAGTTGACATATATAAATTACTGTGTATAAGAGCCAGTGAATGTGTGAGTGGCTGCATGGATCATTGAAAACTTGTATCAGTGATTGTATAAGAGAGTAAATATGTGTTAGTGTATGTTTGAATAAGTAAGGTGTGTATAACTGCATAGTTGAGGAAATGGAGGTGTGATTGATTCTTTGCATGACTGACTAGGTATGTGAGTAACTCCATGGATGAGTGACAGTCTGTGAGTATCTGCTAACACTGAGTGTATCTAAGGTTATATTAGAGTCTGAAGAGGTTCATCGTATTATCACATGAATGATGTCATCAGTGATGTGATCAGTGATGTCATTTGAGATGTCATCAGTGATGTGATCAGTGATGTCATTTGAGATGGCATCAGTGATGTCATCAGTGATGTCACTGACCATGTCATGAATGATGTAATATGTGACATCATCCGCAGTGGATTGCGGGTACGCGATATATAGTTAGTGCAACTAACTATATATGCGAATTTCAATGGTTTTGTGCGAGTAAAATAAGCTTTTGTAAATGCTAATCCCTAACTATATATGGTCTATAACCTATGGTTTTTTCAGTGAATTTTTAAGGTTTTGTAAATGCTAATTCCTAACTATATATGGTCTATAACCTATGGTTTCTTCAGTGAATTTCAATGGTTTTTTAATAGTAATTATCAAAAGCTGTGAAATGTATTTTTATTTTAATTCAAAAATATATTTTATATGTTTTTAATAAAAAAAATGTATGCATCTGCCAAACCCTGACCTCTTAATAGTGCACTGTGGTGGATATGATTTGGGCACTATGACTGGGGTTGGTCTTGAAATGCTTTTAAAGATCACCTTTCTTCAATTGATGACACTTTTTCCACAAACTGCCTTGGTATACTCCAATATATGTCAAAGACAGAAATGTAAGTGGTTCAACCAATTTTTTCCACAATTTGAGAAAGAACGGAAACATGTGAATAAATCTGTTTCTGCTTACATGAGAGACTATGGAATAGGTTTAATATACAACAATAACTTGCGTTACAACATTCAAGACATCTACAGAAGAGATGGTGTGCACTTCCCCGATGAAGGGAATAGAATATTCGTCCTTTATTTAAAAGTGTGCATTGCAACCTACTTGTAGGTACCTAAATTAGCCACAGAACCCAATAGCTCTTTTCAGAGCTACCCTACCTCTGATCATTAAAAACGTTTATCTTTTTCTAATTTTTTTTTTGCACCAAAGTACGCTCCCCAGTTCGCTTACCGGTGCGCGTACCGGGCGCTCCCCCCGCGAAATTTTCCATAATTATTTATTTTTATTTTTGCATATATCAGCGTCCTAATCCCCCCTCAGAAAACCTAGAGGGTCACAAAGTGTCTACCGTGCCCCCTTCTACCCAATCCGAACATTGTTTGTCCTCCATCTTGTGTCTCAATTCTACCGATACACAAAATGGAGGACTCCTGTAACGCTGCCGGTTCGCGTACCGGGGAGCGCACCGGTAAGCGCTCGATAAAAAAAGGTGGGAAAGTAATTTACAGAAAAACCACTAGAGACACTTTCATCAAATATAGAATAGGCTCTACTACATAGCAGTCCCTACCATTTACCCAAATTTGATGGAATTCCATTGAGAAAATTATGCTGTAAGCCTGACTAAATATCCTGAGGTAAATTACCTAACAAAAACACTTATGAAGTGTTAGAATTGACAACCAATCAAAATATATTTTATAGATAAGATAGACTTATCTGTTTTAGTTATGGATGGAGTTAAGCTTGTCTTGTATAATTAAGAATTGACTTAGACTTTATCACATACATTTTATTTTATTTCTACTTCCAGTCTGATACCATACACTGCCCAAAGATAAAATCACTGTTTAAAAAACCAAACTACCTGTCTGTACTTAAACCCAACAGTGCCCTATCTGTACTGATATATTTTTTTTAATTTCATTTTACAGCACAAAAATGGAAGGAGAGAAAAAAAATAACTTGGAAATTGTTGCAGAATGCAACAAAGATACAGAAAATGAATCAGAATTCTTTGATGAATCACGGGACTTTGAACTTCTGCAATGTGTAGAATCTGTGGATTACCTAATTGAAAATGAGAAAAATTCTGACAAAGAATTATTAGAAGTTCTTTTTAATTTTGAAAACAAATCAGAAAATTAAATTTATATATAATAATTCAAAAATTGTTTGAGACATTATTCATTTTTATATGCATTTTTTAAACTAGTAGCAAATGGAATTTAATGTAAAATTATACTTTAAATATACTGTGCAACATTTTTGTGTTACAAAGTAAGTTTGCTCATAGTTACTTCCTTTCTTCCACTATATTATCTCCAATGTGTATTTAACATCTCTTTATCATCTCCTGCCTCCATGGTGTTTCTGCTTTCCTGACAGACTACGCTATGAATTCCATATACCACAATAACTTCTGAAACAACATGCAAGATATCTACAAAGGAAACAATGTATTTTTATTTTTAGACTCTGCATTGGTACCTACATGTTGGTACTTAAATAAAAAAATAAACAAAATAAACAAAAAGAACAATCAATAAACATACAATATTTGAACATACTTTCAGCCTATTTTCCCAATATTACGCTTCCCGGTGCGCGTACCGTGCGCTCACCCCGCAAAAAAAATGATATAATTTTTTTTTTTCCCCGCGAGGCCCTTTTAAAGCCCCCTCATCAAACCTAGGGGGTCAGGGAGGATGTACTCTGCCCCCTTATGCTCATTTCCCCCTTTGTTTTTTCCACATCTTGTGTCTCGATCCTACCGAGACACAAGATGGCGGCTGCTCTGGACTGTTTAGAATGTTCACAGTCACCGGGGAGCCAATCCGCTTCTCATAGCGAAGTTCCATTACGCGTAAGGTACGCAAACCGGGGCGCTAAATGGAGCGCTGTCACAGATATATCTGTTTTTTAAAACGTTAATTTCTCAAAATCCACTAGAGCACATATATTGAGACATAGCAAAGGCACGTTGGGCAAACCATATCTACAATTTTGCCAAGTTTTGTGTAAATCCATTCAGCCGTTCGAGCTAAAAGTGAGTCCAACCGCCCTATGGAAAAAGGAATGGGAAAAACGCGTTTTGGGACCCCCCTTTTTTCTCAACCCCCCCTTGACGAAACCCCCCAAATTTTCAGGAGCTGCTCAGAAACAAAATGTGCCATTTTCCTGAAAATTTCAGCCAATCCCGTCCACAAACGCCAAAGTTATTCGACAAAGAATTTTCAGAAATCCCATAGGAAAAAAATCCTAACTATATATACCTACTGGCGACCGCCTTGAGAATTCAATGAAAAAACCATAGGTTATAGACCATATATAGTTAGGGATTAGCATTTAAAAAACCTTATTTTACTCACACAAAACCATTGAAATTCGCATATATAGTTAGTTGCACTAACTATATATCGCGCACCCGCAATCCACTGCTGATGATGTCAGATATTACATCATTCATGACATGGTCAGTGACATCACTGATGACATCACTGATGACAACTCAAATGAAAAAGAAGAAATTGTTTGGGACATTATTCTTTTTTTATGAAAATTATGTAATAGTACCCAAAAAGATATAATATAAAGTGAGACTTAAAATATACTGTGCAACTTTTTTGTGTTACATAGTAAGTTTGCTCATAGTTACTTCCTTTCTCCAACTATATTTTCTCCAATGTATATTTATCATCTCTTTATCATCTCCTGCCTCCATATTGTTTCTGCTTTCCTGACAGACTATGGTATGAATTCCATATACCACAATAACATCTGAAACAACATGCAAGATATCTACAAATTTGTTGGTTTTATATTAATTTTTAGACTCTGCATAGGTACCTTCATGTTGCTACTTAAATAAAAAAAAAAACAACAAAAAGAACAATCAATAAACATACAATATTTGAAAAGTCTATCATTCTTTTTTCCCCATATTACGCTCCCCGGACCGCTTCCCGGTGCGCGTACCGGGCGCTCCCCCCGCTAAAAATACGAAAAACAAAAAAACATTTTTTTTGCCCCGCGGGGCCCCCACATCAAACCTAGGCGGTCAAGAAGGATCTACTCTGCCCCCTTATTGTCATTTCCCACTTTGTTTTGGCCACCTCTTGTGTCTCGATCTTACCGAGACACAAGATGGCGGCCGCATCGGACTGTTTAGAATGTTTACAGATACCGGGGAGCCAATCATCTTTCCACGCGCAAGTCGCGTACCGCGCCCGGAGCGCTCCCCGGTGCGCGTACCGGGGCGCGCTTACAGATATATATATTTTTTTGAACCTAAATTACTCAAAATCCACTATTGCACATATCTTGAGACCTAGCAAAGGCACATCGGGCTACCAGTCCCTACAATTTTGCCAAGTTCCATAGAAATCCGTTAGAGCTAAAAGTGAGTCCAACCGCCCTATGGAAAACTCAATGTTAAAAGCATGTTTTGGGACCCCCTTTTTTCTCGGCCCCCACTTCACGAAACCCCCCCAAACTTTCAGGGGACGCTCAGAAACAAATGTGCCATTTTCCTGAAAATTTCAGCCAATTCCGTCCTTCAACGCCAAAGGTATTCAACATAGAATTTTCAGAAATCCCTATTCAAAAAAATCCGAACTATATATACCTACTGGCGACCGCCAGTAGGTAAAATATATATATAGTCCGTGAATTACCAGCATTAAGAGATATGATAGCGCTTATGGATGACGCTTCTGAGGAAGAAAACATTGAGAATTCTGACTTTGGAAATGATCTGTTACCTGAGGACCATCTGAAAAGTCTATACTTGCAGGAAAATCAGAAAAAATGCAAGTTGAATCTGAGGAAAGCTAACTTCCACAAAACAGTGAAGAAACTGCAAACGGAAGATGGTCTTCTGGTGAAACCCTCTGATAAAGGGGGAAACGTGGTCCTCTGGGGAAAAGAACAGTACAAAAAAGAGGCTATGAGCCAGTTATTGGATCACAGCTGCTACAAAAGAATTAGTACCAGGGAGTATGAAGATGTCATCAGAGAGTTTTATGGAAGACTGGATCACTGGAAAGAATACGGTTTACTTAGCTGGGATAGACATAAATACATCAAACAAGACAATCCAGTGATTCCAGTTTTCTATATGTTACCTAAAATACATAAAAATGCCACTAGTCCACCAGGGAGACCCATTATTTCTTCATGTGGGAGTCTTTTCGAGAAAGCTTCACGGTACATAGACTATTTCCTTAACCCCATGGTCAGAACACTTCCTTCGTACATCAAAGACTCAACTGATTTTTTAAAATGTATCTTCGATATTTGTTGGGATCCAAGTACTATGATCCTGTTGACACTAGACATTTCTACTCTTTATACGAGTATAAGACACAATGATGGTCTAAAAGCATGTGCCCATTATTTGAATAGAAGACCTATACGTCTTGCATCCCAGAATAGGATGATCCTTGAGATCATGGAGTGGTGTTTATCAAAGAATATCTTTCTGTTTGGTAATGATCTTTATATTCAGGAAAGGGGTACTGCAATGGGCACCTGCTTTGCCCCTAGTTATGCCAACCTAAACCTTGGCTACTGGGAAGAACAGGTGCTGAGAGGGGGCCCACTGGATCATTGGTCGGAGCACATTCTTTTATGGGTGCGCTATATCGATGATGTCTTCGTGCTGTGGCAGGGCACGGAGACATCAATCGGCACCTTTATTGGGGAGATCAATCAAAACTCTTTGAATCTGGAATTTGTGGGGAATTTTAGTAAGGACTCAATTGATTTCTTAGATATCAGGGTCACCCCCTCCAATAATAAGCTTGAAACAACTGTGTTCCGCAAGCAGACTGTAGGTAATTCTATACTGCACGCTGAAAGTGCTCATCCAACTGCATTAGTAAGGAGCATTCCGTTTTGGGAATACTATAGGGCCAGACGGACATGTAGCAGTGATGAACAGTTCGACACCATAGAAGGAGAAATGACCCAGAGATTCCTTGAGAGGGGATATAGCAAGAAAGTTCTTCAGGGTGCTGCTAGAAAAGCCAAAAAATTAACTAGGCAAACTTTACTTTTTGAACCATCTAGAACATGTAAATCGAAGTCTAACCAACAGGATCAAATCAGCTCTAGATTTATCACTACGTATAATACCCAGCATAAGGAAATTAGATCAATATTGAGAAAACATTGGTATCTGATAAAGAATGATCCAGTATTGGGCTCCAAGATGAAGAAGAAGCCAGAGATCACTTATCGGAAATCCAAATCACTCAAAGATCTAATTGTCCGTAGTGATTTTGAGGACAAACGTAAGAGTGGTGCAGATTGGATGAAGGCAAAACCAGGGTTTAGGAAGTGTTTTAAATACAAAGCATGCCTACACGGCATGAATCGTAC
This sequence comes from Lissotriton vulgaris, assembly GCF_964263255.1. Taxonomy (NCBI): domain Eukaryota; kingdom Metazoa; phylum Chordata; class Amphibia; order Caudata; family Salamandridae; genus Lissotriton; species Lissotriton vulgaris. The sequence goes on along the minus strand of NW_028252792.1, from coordinate 24,100 downwards.
TGAATTCACAACACCCTTTAACAAAACTGTGAAAATCAAGAGTGCCATCACCTGTAAGAGTGAATTTGTTGTGTATCTTTTACAATGTCCTTGTCCCAAGATTTATATCGGGAGTACAACCTTACCAGTATACCAACGAGTGTTACAACATAGAAGAGCTATAGTGAACCAGGATAGGTCTTACCCTGTGGCCCGACATTTTGAACTCCATCACCAAAGTAGCCCCGAAGGTCTGTTATACTCTTGTATTGTAGAGGTCCCCAAAAAGAAGAGAGGGGGAGATAGGAAGGGGGAGTTAAGGAGATTGGAAACTTACTTTATTTTAGAATTTAATTGTAAGGAACCACAGGGTTTGAACGTTGATGAAGACCTGTATACTTGCCTGGGCTAACTGTACAAATACAATGATTTATTTCTGAAACCTCGATGATCCTAAAACTGCATTTTTAAGATTTTTTCATTATGAATTTCTTTTATTGTGAACATTTCTTGTTGATTTTAATGGTTCAAATCTGAAGCTTTTCCTGTCTGTACCTTCACATGCAGAGGTGGTTTCATTCGTGAATGAAGGCTCTGGGAGAAATCTTTATTTCGAATGTAGTAATGCTGTCTTTTATCTTGTGATTTGCACAGTCATTTTGGATTAATGCTTTTGATTGTGCAATTTGAGTAGAATTTTTACATTTATGAAGTACTGTATTATTGATGCAAAAGCACTTGCCACTTTATAATAGGACCTAGAAATCCCTCCTATGCTTTGCAATTATAGGTCATAGGAGGATGATGTGTAGATATGGAATTTTGTAAGAAACACAGAAATATTTACACTCCTTTTGGGACATTGTTTACCTCTCAAGCACTAGCACTTTGTCATTTTCCATGTGCAATATCCAGTCGAATTGTTTACAGCATTTATTTATCTGTGAACCCATGCACTTGCACTTTATGTTTTTAATAAGGTAGAAATGTTGGACAGCATTACCATTGATATAACTCCCACATGTTGTAGTAAAGGAATTTCGAGAATTAGAGCCAGGATAATCTCTGAGGGGAATAGAGTGTGTCGAATTGAAGACAGCGACCTTTCGGACAATATATAGAATTTAGGACAGTAATTTATCTCTCACACAGAAGGAAGGGTCATGCTTTAGTGAAATAGGCACTTGCCTTATTTTAATTTAGGAACTCTTTTTGTACAAGGGAGTTAACATGTTTATATTGAATGACATATGCACTTGCACTTTGAAAATTACAAATGTGACATTTTTCAGATAGAGATATACACAATTATATATCTCCTCTATTTTGAGCATTTCTTCATTTACCCCTGTATTAATGCTGTGTTGTGAGAGGTCCGAGAATAAGGTATTCACTTGAATATCTATATATTCAGAAATTGTTAAGATGGCCGCTGTGTTCTACCAAACAGTTCTTCCCTTTGAGTCCCTTTTCTTTTTTACCACCCTGCATGTATGTGAAAATGAAAGCTCAGACCAACGCATAAACATCGTGAGCAAGGGAGCGTGACTCCCGAAACGCGTTGATGAAATATGCTTAAATAAATAAGCTTTTTGACAAAACCTGTTCGTGAGTGCCTGGATGCTTTCAGTTGCTGAAGCTGTGGAGTCTGGATTCTTATTTTGAATATATATATATATATATATATATATATATATATATATATATATATATATATATATATATATATATATAAACCAACCCCCACCCGGCGTTGCCCGGGGCAGAAGCAGAAGGGGGCTGGAGGCAGCATTTTATGCTTCTGTGCAGTCCCGCCCGGGCTCCCGCCCGCCCCGACATTCCCCAGACCGCATCCCTCCCGCCTCCGCCTCGCCGCCCCAGCCCGCCCCCGCCAGCCCCCGCCCGCCCCGACATTGCCCAGACCGCCTCCAACACGCCTCCTGCCTCGCGCCTCCCGCCCGCCTCCCGCCTCGCCTTTGCCTTACCTGAGCCGCCCGCTCCGGACTTCACCGCCACTCCTCGCAGCTCGTCACCGCTCCTTCCCGCCTGTCATCATCACGCAGGTCTAGGTCGCAGTCAGCGCTACGTCGCGGACGGCGCTAGTTTTAGGGGACTACTTTGTTTCGAAATTTAAATTTTTTTATTTACTTTTTATTTTTATTTTATGTCACCTATGTCCATCTACACACCCTGAGGATTCCAACAATGTATTGGGTGTGTGGATTGGCGCTGTGGTTCCCGTGTTTACCTTGCCAAAAGGTTTCTGTTCTCTCTTTATACTAGTAGTATACATATATATATATATTCACAGAAAAAACCATAGGTTATAGTCCATATATAGTTAGGAATTTGCATTTACAAAACCTTGAAAATTCAATGAAAAAACCATTGGTTATAGAACATATATAGTTAGGAATTTGCATTTACAAAACCTTATTTTACTCGCATAAAACCATTGAAATTCCATATATAGTTAGATGCGCTAACTATATATCGCGCACCCGCAATCCACTGCTGATGATGTCACATATTACATCATTCATGACATGGTTAGTGACATCACTGATGACATCACTGATGACATCTCAAATGACATCACTGATGACATCACTGATGACAACATCCAGTGACTGTATGTTTCTGTAAAGTTAAAATATGTCTTACATATTGAAGAATGAGTGGATGTATAAGTGTCTGGATGAAGGATTTAGTAGGTGCATGACTGACTGTATGAGTGAGTGATTAAATGTGTCTCACTGAGTGCATGGGTTAGTGACTAAACTGTTTTAATTTGTGCATCATTATATCTGTTGTTCTTCAAACTGCTGCATATGTTGATCAGTAGCTATATGAGTAACTGTATGGGTTATTCATTGGTTGTCCAAGTATTTGTATGGGAAACTGAGTGTGTGTGTATGGGTGGCTGGGAGGTGTGTGACTCTGTACATAGATGTGTGAGTAGTTGATTCACTATATGTATGGGTTCAAAAGTGCATGTGGAAACAGCTGTATGGGCGGTTGACTGTGCATGAGTGTATTAGTGAGTGAATGGATATCTCAGTGCTACATGTCAAAGTAAGTACATATGTAAAACACAGTACATGTGAGACTTGACATCTATAAATAACTGTGCATAAGAGCCAGTGAATGTGTGAGTGGCTGTATGGATCATTGTGAACATGTATCAGGGATTGTATAAGAGAGTAAAGTAAATATGTGTTAGTATATGTTTGAATAAGTAAGGTGTGTATAACTGTATAGTTGAGAAAATGGAGGTGTGATTGATTTTTGGCATAACTGACTAGGTGTGTGAGTAACTCCATGGATGAGTGACAGTCTGTGACTGTCTGTTTACACTGATTGTATCTAAGGTTATATTAGAGTCTGAAGAGGTTCATGGTATTATCACATGAATGATATCATCAGTGATGTGATCAGTCATGTCAAATGAGATGTTATCAGTGATTTTATCAGTGATGTCATTTGAGATGTCATCAGTGATGTCATCAGTGATGTCACTAACCATGTCATGAATGATGTAATATGTGACATCATCAGCAGTGGATTGCGGGTGCGCGATATATAGTTAGCGCATCTAACTATATATGGAATTTCAATGGTTTTAAGCGAGTAAAATAAGGTTTTGTAAATGCAAATTCCTAACTATATATGTTCTATAACCAATGGTTTTTTCATTGAATTTTCAAGGTTTTGTAAATGCAAATTCCTAACTATATATGGACTATAACCTATGGTTTTTTCTGTGAATTTCATTAGTTTTTTAAAAGCTAACATCTGTAGCTGTAAAATGTATTCTTCTTTAAAACCCAAAATATATTTTAGATGTTTATTGATAATTTTTAAAAAAAAAAAAATTTTCTTCGCTTCCGGTAAGCGAACCGGGAAGCTTTCCGCTAGCTCATCTTGATGCCGCGATCTAGTACGCGAACCGGTAAACGTTTCGTTAGCGGAACTGTGACGCATTGCGGAAGCGCGACATATCACGTTGTCGCGTAATGCGTCTTATGACGCGCCGCGTTAGCGCTCCAGGAAGTGCTCCGGACCGCGAACCGGAAACGATCCGGGACGCGGCGCGCACCGCGTAACGTAAGCGGAACAGGCCATGTGACTTGTTTATCAAACTTTTCATTGGTTCATTTCACTTTTGGTTTCCAAATGATGTATGACTAGGTCATGTGACCTAAAAATAACACTTTTCATTGGTTCAGAACTTTTACTTTTCCCAAATCATGTAAACCCCTCCTTCTTTCCTCACTCTGACTTTCATCATGGTGAGAGAAAGACCATTTTCCAATTTGATTGCAATGGCTTCTATCCTTGCTTCAGCTGGTAGACCCCCACCACCACCTCAACCTCCTCATGACAAGAGAGGACCACCATCACAATTCATTTCCAACAGAGAGGAGGAAGAGGAGGACTTAGAAGAAGAGGACACTGATGAACCTGAATTTATTCAGGAGTTGCCCCGTGTTTCCCGAAGGAAAACAAGTTTTATATGGCAGTTTTTCTCAATTCCTCGAGGGGAGAAGAAGGTTAATGCCAAATATGCCACCTGCCTAATCTGCAAATACAGATTATCTCGAGGCACAGACAAAAAGTATAGTATGGGCAACTATACTATGCATCGCCATATGGTCAGGTGGCATCCATTAAATTACAGCCGGGCAGAGTTAAGGGACCTTCAAGATAATCCCCCGGCAACTCCTGTGGCCAGATCAACATCAAGTATATCTTTGACTGCAAGAGAGGCACAGGAAACTGTGCCAAACATACAGCCAAACTTCAAGCACATGAAGTTTACGTGCATACATTGTGGTGCTATGCTCTCATGTGGCAACATGAGCGTGAACTTAATCAACTTGGTGTTTGAAAACCATAACTGCCCTAACCCACCCAAGCAGTAATTTTTTTTTTTTGCTCCTGTTGAGCCCTTTTCAATGCCTGTTTTTTTGTTGTTTCCCCTCCATGAAAAACACAAAAAAACATAAAACTGTTCTAAAAAAACAAAAAAAACAAAAAATGTTCAGAAAAAAAAAAATCAATAAAACAACACAAACATCAACATTTCAGAACTACCTCCCCTTTCAAATAAAATTGCTAGAATGTTTAGCACTCTGGCAAGCTCTATTTCTTTTGGTTCGCTTTCCAGTTCGCTGCCCGGTTCGCGAACTTGAAGCGAACCAAAAAAATATTTAAAAAAAAAAAGAAGAGTTAGTATAAGGGAAGTAAACAGAGAGTAATGTAAAAAGAAAGACAGCTATAGGGAGTAAACCAGAGATACTGTTTAATAGATCTATTTATTAATTCAGGATGACGATAAGGTGTGATGTCTCCTGAGGTTTGTTTAAGGTGAGACCTACTCAGGGTTATAGATCAATTTTACACTTGTTGAAGAATACAGAGCAGATAAAGCATGTGAAGGCCTACCAATGAAGTAAGTCATGTCCTCTTATTACATCATTCATGACATGGTCAGTGACATCATCAGCAGTGCATTGCGGGTAAAAAGAGTAGAAAACATTTACCTTATAATTCTTGTTACCTTTTTTAAATATTTTTTCATACTTTCAATCTGTAAAAGAGAGAACAAACATTTCCAAAAATATTACAACATGTATTTAAAAATTAGAAAAGAAAAGGGAAAAGGTTCAAGAAGAAACAGTTTTTCAACAACTTTGACATTTACAGACGCCTCTGCTTCTCTACGTCCCCTACACAATCCTAAAGATATATATTTTAAACAAACAGTATCTTCATGCTGATGAACTGAGACCTATTTTGGAACATGGTGCTTCTTTTGCACTGCTGATGTCTCACAATAGTGATGCAATAGCAGCGCAAAAAAGATGTAAAGCCATCATAAAATTGTGTCTAATATTTTAAATGATTGTTTCAGGATGCAAATAAGATGTGCGCTTTCAAGAGCTTTCTTTGAGGTGAGGCCTATTCCTTTTTTTAAAAAAAACAGTACCCAGAAGTACAGCACTGTAAGCATTAAAATTAACACTTACAGAAGACTAAGTTTCTCCATATCTACCTCACATTTCTAAATGTATATCATAAGTACAAAAAGCAGAACATTAATTATACATGTTAAATGGTTTATTTTTGCTGTTCTCAGAATGTATCAAATTTCACTTAAATCAGTGACTTGAAGGTATTCATCATGTAACAGCGGGGAACAAAAAACACAATCAAAATGATTGTGTTTAAAAAACCCATACAACCTAAGAAATCTGAATTCAAAATTCCTTAAAATTAACTTACTTTCAATGACGTCGAAGGATCTCCTATGAACAGAGTCCACTCTGTTGTGCTATAAATATTTCAGCCCGCCACTTTCTGAAAGAAAACCTCCATCGATTCGAAAAATATGTTACATACAAGAAAAGACTTCTCTCATTCTATCACATGTTTCCACTAGGCCAAATCATGTTGCCGCGATTCGCAAATCTTGTAATTCTTCCAATCAAATCCCGACATTTTCTATTTTCGCAACTTTCAAAAAGAATACATTTAAGATTATTTTCACAATCCTGGACTACTAATATCTTACCCTTCTTTGTCACTCATGTTCTCCTTTTCCTATGACACTGATACTGCTTACTATGAAGCAGACTTACTTGCATCAGGTTTATATAGTTGGATTTTTAAATTGACATTATAATTAAAAGTTTTGGACCAATAATCTAGACAGCATTGCAGACTTACATTCCCTCTACTTGATGAACCTTTTGCAATTCTTCACAGGAAATCCCGAGATTCTTTCTTTAAAATTTTGGTTTTAAAAACACCAGGTAAGAATTTTTAAGGTCAAACGGCAATTTTTTTTTGAAAGTTACAACGGAATCATTGCAGAATGACCAGCCGTTTCGAGACTTTAAATAAGCTGTATAATGTCCTGATGTTGTTGAAGGACCATCGTGATAGATAATTGCTACAGTTACAAAAGTCCTTCCTGATATTGACAGCTGAGAAGCCACACAATTTTTTATTAAAGTTGAAAATTTTGATCCATCAGGCCTACATCGTTGGATCATTAAAATGACATACTGGCCATATCTACGTATAAATAATGTTGACATCATATCAGATTTACATTGGCTACACTCCATATTGTGATCCGCTGCATTTACTAGCTTATTAAAGGACACTGATTTACTATCTGGCAAAGGTAAATATGTAAATCTTTCTGAGTCTACACTAGTAGTACTTGATACCCTACAATTCTCGCAGTCATGCTGCCATTGATAGGAAAGCCCAAACAGGTGATCTACATCTACACCCTCATCTTGCAATACATCAAGCATATACATTAAAAACTCCTGACAATCTTGCTGATTATTTTCAGAGAAGTCTGTTTGACCTGAACATTCATCTAACAGATAACGAACTTCAGACACACTTTCTACTTTTGTTCGATCAGTGCTACATTTCTCGAAAACAGAATTCAATAAACAGCATAAAATTTGTTCTGAATTCAACAGAATCTGTTCTTTTAAACTCTCTAGTGAAAAGAGAACATTAACCACTACATTTGCATAGCAGTTGACACCAGAACTGTTTTCAAATTGAAAACCGACAACATCTTCAACAGAATCCACTTTCTTTCTGCTAACAATTTTCGGTTCATCGACTTTTGGTCTTTTTGCTACAACCTCCCTACTATTACTGATATTTCTACGTTTCCGGCCTACCACACGTTTCTCAAACAAAGGATATTGAGGCAAATGTGGCGCATACTCTCTTCTTAACCTATTGTATTCCTTAACACAATCTAGATCCGCACAAATGTTTGTGACATCACAGTCAATCAAGTACAATCCCAATAAAGTTCTAACTCGTGACAATGCCACATATGCCATACCCTCCTTGAACACAGAACTGCCAATATTCACCAATGCACTGTCTACACTTAAACCTTGCGATTTATGGATTGTCACCGCATATGCCAAGCAAACAGGAAACTGTTTACGGCGAACATATAAGTCTTTAACAAGCAAAAACCTAGCAGAACAACGACCAATTAGCTGTACTTCATCAATGCCATCAAATTTAATTTTTAAAAATTCTATTCCATCTCTATTTCTGTATTTCTCAAAATCAACAACATTACCCATTGATCCATTTACCAGACCTCTTTCAACATGTAAATTCCTTCTCAAAATAATTCGGCAATTTAAACACACATTCAAAGTCTTTTCAAAACCCGCTGTTTTAGATATAGTCTTCTCTAATGAATCCAATTTTGATTTCAAATTCTCTGACAAAATAATTGTTGATCCCATATGCTCTATTTTGTCAATAGCTTCAAGTTTCACAATCTCTTGCTTTTCTAAATTCAACATTTTGTTGTTGAAGATGGCACATTCTGCAAGAGTTGGCATCAAACATATTCCGGATTTCTTCTCAGTAATTTTCTGAAAAATATTCTCAGCCACAATCTCTTGTTCGGGATATAAATTTGAAAGTAATCGTGCATTTAAAGCTTCTTTTCCATGCTCGGTCACTTTTCCAATTCTAATATCTTGTAGAATATTCTTGTAATCTTCATCTTTTGCCTGACGCATATTTTCATGCAGTTCAGCATAATTGAAGTTTAACCATATATTGACGTTGCCAATGCTCCCTAGGCACTTCCTGGTATCTTCATGCGTGAGTATTTTGAACACAGGTTGTCCTTTTACTTGTGTCAGCTGCAGAAGATCTCCGAAAACAATGATGTGTTTGCCACCAAATAACACATCATATTCAGTTTTAAGTACTTCTTGCATTCTCAAATGCACAAAGGCAAGCATGACATTGGAAACCATGCTTACTTCGTCAATGATAAGTAGTTTCATTTTCCTCAAGACTCTTGAAACTTCACAGCAAGCATCCCCAGATAACTTGTGGTATTGTAATTTGTTGTCATGCTCCACCGGCAGCATCAGTAGACGATGCAAAGTAATACCTTTAATGTTATGTGCTGCAAGTCCAGTAGGAGCGGTGACAACACAAGACAGCGATGACTCAGTCCTTTCCTGCAGATAGCATGAAATTGCTTTAATGAGGAAACTTTTTCCAGTTCCCGCTTCTCCACTCACATACAGTCGGACAGGCTTCAACGATGTACATGAGCACTCTTTCTTCTCATGACTTAATCCATGCTCAATTTGCTTGGTAACTTCATCATATATTTTCCTCTGCTCAACGTTGAGTTGTTTTTCCAAGTCTTCTAAGTTAACTGAATCCTCCTGAGCATGTGCCATGGCTCTTTTCACTTCATTCATAGCAGTGGCAGCTTCATTTTCGATAATAGGTCCTCCAAGTGGATCTTGACTCAATGAAACAGAACTCTGACTGTCCTGAGAACTGTCTCTGGCAATCTCGGCTGCAATCGTTGCTTCCTGCTCCATTTCCAAAGTTAGCATTTCTTGATATTTGGGAAAAGCAGGACATTCTATGGTCTCCTTAGCAGCAGTGAAAGAGTCTTCGTAACAGAGGAAATCTCCAAGCAGTTCCTCTTCTGCACGCCAAGGCTTGAAAAGTTGCAAAAGTGCTAAATAGAAAAACTCCTTTTTTTCTGGAGATTCGCCACTCAATTTTCGATGGTTTACTAATTGGCATTTTCTTTGCTTGACCAGGCATCCCTCACTTCCAATTACAGCATACACTCCTTTCTCAATATCTTCTTTGATGTTCCTCTTGAATATATAATTTTGTAGAACCTCATGTAGACAAACATTCTCAAGGTGACTGCTTCGATTTGGATAATATGTATCCAACATGTTGGTCTTCAAAATGTCGGTACTGTTTGGTTCCTTTTCTGCCAAATATTCAATTTCCCGGACAGGTTTTAGAACTCGATTTCGCGTTGCAGCAAGACCAAGACTCGCCCAAACAATACTCCTGGATTTGGCATAGAGACTTGCTGAAGACAATCGATCTGAACATTCGTAAGCTCCGATTTCTCGATGCGACAACATCTTCAGACTGAAACTGTACAACTTCTTGCTGAGGCTCTTTTCATGGGAAATGTCCTCCCACATATCCTTCAGTTCTGTCTTTTCTTTTTTGGTGATGTAAGATGTCACATACCGAGCCACAGCCATACAGTTGTCACCCACAAACTGTATATCCATGTTAGCATTCCACATGGACAAAATCACTGGGTTGTAGTCGTTGATGTACTTGGACTCTTCGTTCCTTTTCAAATTGTATGTATTTTTGGGTGATTTCCTCGTCACATTATGTCGCAGTGAAGACATCAAACTGTTCACTCTTCCTTTAGAAATCACCGGTCGTGGAAAGTTGAAACGACATTTCGTGTAGAACTTGTCCTTGTTTCTGAATTTACGACGACAGTACTTTCCACAACGATGGCTTTGGAAACGTAGAACTTGTTTCTTCTCCGTTGCGTTTGGAACAGCACACGTAGAATACTGTTCTATAAAATTCATCACTAAGTCATCCGGATCTGTTCCAAATTTAGGTGCATCCTTGATCCACAACAACATATGTATATGAGGAGCACCTCTTGCTTGGTACTCCTTTCTCCAGAAGAAATCCAACACCTCTCCAAGAGGTGGATTCTTCTTATTTGTGATGAAAGACATCATAGCTTCAAATCTATGATTGAAGTACCTGCATACATTCACAGGATCCAAAGAACACAGTTCTCCAGGTGTCTTGAATTCAATGTTTTCAATATTTCCATTTGCCTCTCGTAGAAATTCAAGTAAGTCTTCCCAGCCATACTCGGCACAGCTAAGAGTAAGGAACCATGTCGGAGTTCCTAAGTTCCTCAGCATACATTTTAAATCACCATGACGACGGTACCAGTACTCATTAGTACCACGCTGACACGCCATGAGATTAATTAGGTGAGAATCCAAAATACTGTCTTGGACATTGACTTTATGCATAAAGTCCCTTGCCGAGATATTTCGCATCTGTATACCACTTTTTAAGATGTGGTTCACTGCATATGACAGTCCAGACAGATCGCTTTCAAACAGGAGATGAAACAAATAGGGAATGCATTGACGAAACCTAGGATCTTCTGCATACAATCGTAAAGTCCGGTATTCAGACGCAGGAATTTGATGAGATCGCTCATCATATCTTCCTCCTTGACCTGTGGGAAATAGCTGTGGGAAACACCGAGCTTCCAAACTTTCCTCCCAAACACTAATGGGACTCCCTTTGGCTTGTTTCATTTGAAACAACTCAATAGCATTCCCCATGACTTCCTTGGAATGCAAAGGATGAACACTATAATGTTCATATATTTCTTCACTTTTAGAGGCCTCTACTTTCTCAATTTGGCCAGCACACAAATCGCTATCCTCTTCATCACTTACTTCCTCTTCTGCAACATATACATTCTTATAGTACTTATTATTTTTCTTCAAATACACTGTTGCCTTTTTGACTTTCCTAACATCCACTAAATCTTGCCATATTTTCTTATTCTTTGTCGGAACCCCATTAACCAAGATAACCAGAGGTTCCTCTTCCACTTTTTCTATTCCAATTGTGTTAATGTTTTTGTTCAAATCTAGAGGCAAATAAACAACTCTTCCCTTTAATCCTCTCTGTAAATCTGCTGGAGGCAACTTCCCTGTCTTTGGCTCCATTCTTACAATAGCCTGAAAGGGATGGATACTTTGAATCAAAATAGATTCATAAGTATTTAAATCCTTCAATTCAGAAGGAATCTCAACCAATTCCAGATTATTATGAACTGCCCTAGCAGGCATCTGGTTTTGGTTTAATTTATTACAACAATAAGTACACACACGTTGATCCGATCCCAAATCAAAATAATTTTCTACCATCAAGTATGTGGCAAAATCCTTCCATTCACTATTATTTTCCCTTTCACTTTTTGCATATAAATCCACTACCTTAGTCTGATTCTTATAATAAGTGCGTCGACAACATACGCAAGTGAAATTAGGCCTCTCACTTGATTTCATCTGAAACGTGGCAATTTCCTTCTGAAAATTATCTGTACTGGAAACCTGTACATTATCTTCAACATTACCCTCTACTTCAGGGTCAATTTGAACATTCTCATCTTTACTACTAAAGTAACAAAACTCAATTTCTTCACAAATATTCTTCACATCTATTTCAGAACCATGCAAAAGAGCAGCACATAATTGTTTAAGCATAATTGCTGGACTCTTAGCATAATACAACATTCTCACTAATTTTCTCACTTTATTATGATGCACTGCTAGCATCCTGAAATGATGAAAAACACTTTGGCATACTCTCCTGGAAAGACAAGCCAGTGATTGACCACGCAAAACTGTCATTTATCTCACTCTGCAAGGATCTAAATCTTGCAACAACTTCATTTTCTGCTTCAAACTTTTCTTATTAAATGTCCGTATAAAATCACAAAGCAAATTGATGGAAACCTGTCGCACACTGCAAATAGAACTACACTTCCAAATGTACACAGGACCCTTAGGACGTCTTCCTAAAACCTCATCACTTAGCGCCTCTTCTGTCTCTGTTGTCACAAGTTTTTCTTTTTCAACTGGACAACCATCCTTCACTTCATAAGCTCGACCACTGGTGTCAACTGCAAACACCAAATCATTATCCTGAAAATGACTCTCCTCATTAAAAAATGCCTCAGAACTTGAACTATGCATCCATTCTCCGGAAAAAACTTCACAAAAGTTACTACGATTTACTACTCTCTTCCATCTACTGTTTGTTTTGAAATCAGAAATTACCTTGCTTAGTTTCCTAATTCTATTGATTACCAAAATAAACAACTTTCGCTTAATTTCAAAAGCATGATCAATAATTTTCTCTACATTTTTCTTCTTCTTATAAAATGCCACTTTCTGTTGGCCTTTCTTGATATTTTTTAATAAATTAACTATTATCCTGTTACGGAACATTCGTTTTCGAATGTCCCTAAACTGTTCTTTCCTTCTACTATCATGCACAGAGTTATCTCTTCCTCTACCAGTAACATTTTTGATGGGTCTTTCCTTTCCATTTAAATTACTCTTCTTTTTCTGAACTGAAACATTTTTGCGATAAATACTTTTTTTACTAAAAATATTTTTTAAGAATGATTTTGTGCTCTTACCCGGAGCTTTCTTGGTGTTTTGATAAGTATTTGGGGAAGAGGACTGCTGCAATAAAAGATCATCCTGCTGTCTTTGACGTTTTGTAGCCTTTCTAATTCTATTTTTCGTAGGCATTTTTCAAAATATGAAAAAATCTGCAGTTGAATCTGTGGAAAAATATAATAAAAAATGTTAATAACCACTATTACCAAACAGTAAATGAATAACAGTCATCAAAAACTTAATGCCCTACTTATTATTTAACATAGCAAATCTTTTGCACCAGCACTGCATCACAAAAATGACACACAGTGCTACAAAACAGGCATACAACAATCATAAATCTCTCCCTAATATTTGAAATGATTAATTCAGGATGACGATAAAGTGTGGCCTATCTAAAGGTTTGTTTAGGCCCAGATCTTTGGACTGGGGTGAATGTGTGTCATTGATCCTCATTCAGTCCATCGCCTGTTTTGTTTATTTGAGGTGAGGCCAACACATGGTTGCAGATAAGATTTTCACTTAAGAAAACAAAGGAGATAATACATGTGAAGGCCTACCAATGAAGTAAGTCATTATTTGAAATCAATTACATTTCTGGATATGTACTGCTAAAGCTTCATAGGTTGTTTTGGGTCATATTTATAAGGCATATGAGTGTGTATGATGTTATTTTTCCTTTTTAAATGGAAAGCGTTCTTCATGGTGCAAGTTTCTTGTAAATACGCTCCCACCTGCGAAACGGAACTTTGCGATGCGAAGCTGATTGGCTCCCCGGTGTCTGTCAACATTCTAAACAGTCCGGAGCGGCCGCCATCTTATCTCTCGGTAGGATCGAGAGAGAAGAAGAGGTGAAAAACGAAGGGGGAATTTAATGAAAGGGGGCAAGGTATACCCCTCTTGACCCCCTAGGAATGTTGTTAGGGTTTTTAAAGGGTCCCGTGGGGAAAATAAAAAAAATATATTTTTCACGGTAGAAGCGCTTCCCGAACACCGAACTGGGCGCAAACTGCTGGCGAAACGGGAATTCGCCATTTTGTGCTTCGTTTTAATTAAATTACTAGGTATAAGGGGGTGCGGGAGACCATTTTGTGCTTCGTTTTAATTAAATTACTAGGTATAAGGGGGTGCGGGAGACGTATCCTAATCCCTTATATTTTCTGAGGATGGCTGAGAAGGCTCATATATGTTGATACATGTGTTCCAGCGGCTGTGCGTGAGCTTTTTTTTTTTTTTGCTGCGTGACGTCTGTTAACGTTCGATTCGAAGGAAATCAGGAAGTGTTGACCACCAATTTGTCAGTGCGATAAAATATTTTGTTATAAATGAATCCTTATTGATAAACATTGTCTGCGCCATCTTGCCTTTTTTACAATGCCACAATTTTGTCGTGCACGGCAGCCATTTTACATGCCAGGCCGGTCCCAGGCTATCACCTAGCCCTGCGGATGTAGTTTATGGCCCTAGCTGTAGAGAATCCAGACATGCCAACCCTCCCGATTCAAGCGTCAGACTACTGATTTCAGTGCTACTCTCCCGCCTCCCGATTCCTGCAAGCAAAAACCCGGGGGCATATTACCAACAACTAGCGATAACTTGTTTAGAGACAAAAATTATCTCCGCACATCGGCGATTTTTATCGCAGATAAACCTTGCTATTAGCAAGGTTTATCGCAAATGCGATAAAAAACGGCCGCAATGCATGAATATCGCTGAAAAGTCAGCGATATTCATGCATTATCCAGCAAATGCTCTTAGCCATGTTATCCACCTCCCATTGGATAACATGGCTAAGAACTGCTCGCAAATGCGATAAAAAACGGCCGCAATGCATCAATATCGCTGAAAAGTCAGCGATATTCATGCATTATCCAGCAAATGCTCTTAGCCATGTTATCCACCTCCCATTGGATAACATGGCTAAGAACTGCTCGCAAATGCGATAAAAAACGGCCGCAATGCATGAATATCGCTGAAAAGTCAGCGATATTCATGCATTATCCAGCAAATGCTCTTAGCCATGTTATCCACCTCCCATTGGATAACATGGCTAAGAACTGCTCGCAAATGCGAAAAAAAACGGCCGCAATGCATGAATATCGCTGAAAAGTCAGCGATATTCATGCATTATCCAGCAAATGCTCTTAGCCATGTTATCCACCTCCCATTGGATAACATGGCTAAGAACTGCTCGGGCCCCATGAGAAACGCTTTCCATTTAAAAAGGAAAAAATAACATCATAGAAAAGAATCGTTTTTAAACACAACATATAAATCAATTGTATACCTGCATTCAAGAGGAAATGACTGAAAATGTCCTTGAGACACATGAAAGCGTTTTCTGGAATGCCCTAGCACCATTTTTTGGACATTATTAACATGGCTATATAACTCCCATAATCAAAATCTAAATTTGCCAAGCACAGGTGGGAGCGTATTTACAAGACACTTGCCCCATGAGGAATGCTTTCCATTTAAAAAGGAAAAAATAACATCAAAGACACTCAAATGCCTTATAAATATGACCCAAAACAACCTATGAAGCTCTAGCAGTACATATCCAGAAATGTAATTGATTTCAAAAATGGTTTTTAAAAACAACATATCTGTTTCAGCTTACATAAGAGACCATGGAATGGGCTTCATATACAACAATAACTTGTGTTACTGCATGCCAGAATGCTACACCGAATATGCAATTACAATTTCTCAAAGTAACAAAATCTATTTCTATATCACTACAGACAAAGCCACAGTTTAAAAACACAGCTTTCTTCATCATTTTCTCCTTAGCAAGGTTTATCGCAAATGCGATAAAAAACGGCCGCAATGCATGAATATCGCTGAAAAGTCAGCGATATTCATGCATTATCCAGCAAATGCTCTTAGCCATGTTATCCACCTCCCATTGGATAACATGGCTAAGAACTGCTCGCAAATGCGAAAAAAAACGGCCGCAATGCATGAATATCGCTGAAAAGTCAGCGATATTCATGCATTATCCAGCAAATGCTCTTAGCCATGTTATCCACCTCCCATTGGATAACATGGCTAAGAACTGCTCGGGCCCCATGAAAAACGCTTTACATTTAAAAAGGAAAAAATAACATCATAGAAAAGAATCGTTTTTAAACACAACATATAAATCAATTGTATACCTGCATTCAAGAGGAAATGACTGAAAATGTCCTTGAGACACATGAAAGCGTTTTCTGGAATGCCCTAGCACCATTTTTTGGACATTATTAACATGGCTATATAACTCCCATAATCAAAATCTAAATTTGCCAAGCACAGGTGGGAGCGTATTTACAAGACACTTGCCCCATGAGGAATGCTTTCCATTTAAAAAGGAAAAAATAACATCAAAGACACTCAAATGCCTTATAAATATGACCCAAAACAACCTATGAAGCTCTAGCAGTACATATCCAGAAATGTAATTGATTTCAAAAATGGTTTTTAAAAACAACATATCTGTTTCAGCTTACATAAGAGACCATGGAATGGGCTTCATATACAACAATAACTTGTGTTACTGCATGCCAGAATGCTACACCGAATATGCAATTACAATTTCTCAAAGTAACAAAATCTATTTCTATATCACTACAGACAAAGCCACAGTTTAAAAACACAGCTTTCTTCATCATTTTCTCCTTAGCAAGGTTTATCGCAAATGCGATAAAAAACGGCCGCAATGCATGAATATCGCTGAAAAGTCAGCGATATTCATGCATTATCCAGCAAATGCTCTTAGCCATGTTATCCACCTCCCATTGGATAACATGGCTAAGAACTGCTCAGGGCCCCATGAGGAACGCTTTCCATTTAAAAAGGAAAAAATAACATCATAGAAAAGAATCGTTTTTAAACACAGCATATAAATCAATTGTATACCTGCATTCAAGAGGAAATGACTGAAAATGTCCTTGAGACACATGAAAGCGTTTTCTGGAATGCCCTAGCACCATTTTTTCGACATTATTAACATGGCTATGTAACTCCCATAATCAAAATCTAAATTTACCAAGCGCAGGTGGGAGCGTATTTACAAGACACTTGCCCCATGAGGAATGCTTTCCATTTAAAAAGGAAAAAATAACATCAAAGACACTCAAATGCCTTATAAATATGACCCAAAACAACCTATGAAGCTCTAGCAGTACATATCCAGAAATGTAATTGATTTCAAAAATGGTTTTTAAAAACAACATATCTGTTTCAGCTTACATAAGAGACCATGGAATGGGCTTCATATACAACAATAACTTGTGTTACTGCATTCCAGAATGCTACACCGAATATGCAATTACAATTTCTCAAAGTAACAAAATCTATTTCTATATCACTACAGACAAAGCCACAGTTTAAAAACACAGCTTTCTTCATAATTTTCTCCTTAATTCATACTATTCTCTATCTAAAATAAATAAATCTTTTCTCACCTTAGCAAATACTTTTTGAGTTTTGAAAACAGTCTCAGAAATACACCAAATTGTCTTCAGCAGAAGAAAAAGGATGCACTCCAGAGGCTGCAGCTATTGAAAGCACAGAAATACAGATATTCATTTCACATATCTCTCATATTAGCCAATCATAACTCTTCCCTCACTTTTTTCAAATCAAAACCCTTCCCCCCTCTGCCCTCTCTGCCTTTTTTCCATAGCAACGACCTCCTGGAAGACCTCTCATGTTTGCAAATTCACACAACAATGTTTCAATTGAACTCTGAACTCTCAGTGCACCTGCATATCCAGTGCAATCTTTCATTAAAAGTTTCTTCCTTGACCATTCAAATTACATCTTTCAAAGAACACATCCATGCACCCTAACTTTCTGTTTTCAGGAATGGAAATGCACCAATCACTGCTAATGAATCATTAGCATTGGAAATCCACAGTTTTTTTTCTTTACAAACTCCTACTGTTTCAACTGCCCTTTCATTACCACACTTCATCTGACTGCAGCCCAACCTTCTCCCACCATGTTTAAGGTCTGGATTGTTGGACATAGTTACATCCACTGGGCTCAAAGGTATGCTGAGAACAGAAATTTACACAACCTCAATTTACAAGATGTGGAAATTAAGTGGTTGGGCCAAAGAGGATTAAAATGTCACCAATTGATACCATTGGTGAAAACCTTTATGCATTTGCCAAAACCTGACCTGTTAATAGTGCACTGTGGAGGTAATGATTTGGGCACTTTGACAGGGGTAGGTCTGGAAATGCTTTTAAAGGACACCTTTGAGCAATTAATGGCACTTTTTCCTCAAACTGCCTTGGTATATTCCAATATATGCCAAAGACAGAAATGGAGGTGGTCCAACCAATTTTCTCCATAAATTGAGAAAGCGAGGAAGCATGTAAACAAATCTGTTTCAGCTTTCATGAGAGACCATGGAATGGGCTCCCTGTACAACAATAACTTGCGTTACTACATGCAAGATATCTACAGAGGAGATGGAGTTCACTTCTCAGATGAGGGCAACAGAATTTTCATTCTGAATTTAAGACTGTGCATTGGTACCTACTTATAAGTACCTAAATGTACCATAAACCCAAAAGCTCTTCTCAGAGCTACCCTTCATCTGATCACTCACAATTATTATTTTTATCTAACTTTTTTCACTAATTTTCCACAAAATACGCTCCCCGGGGCGCTACCCGGTTCGCTAACCGAAAGCTAACCTCGCAGAATTTTTTTAAAAAATGTTTTTTTTCCGCACATATAAGCCTCCTCAGCCACCCTCAGAAAACCTAGGGGGTCAAGATAAGTCTACCATGACCCCTTCTACCCATTCTAAACATTATTTGCCCTCCATCTTGTATCTTAATTTATTTATTTATTTATTTTACACATTTGTAGAGCGCTCTGTTACCCGGAGGTGTCCTGGCGCTGAAAGGATAGGCTGGTGTGAAGGAGCGTGCTTACAGAGTAAAGAGCCATGTTTTAAGTCCTCTTCTGAAGACCATCAGGTCCTGAGTTTGTCTGAGCACCAGAGGGAGTTTATTCCAGGCCTCTGCCGCTCCAAGGGAAAAGCTCCTACCACCCCAGCGAGCTTTTTTAGTTCTGGGGACTGTAACCAGGGCCAGTTGTCCTGACCTCAGAGTTCTTGCTGGTTTATGCCAGTGGAAAAGAGATTTCAGGTGCCTGGGACCTGTATCGTGGAGGGCCTTGAAAACCATGCATACCGCCTTGAAAGTGATTCTGTTACGGATGGGTAGCCAGTGTAATTTTACCAGATCTTGGGAAACCGAGGAAAATTTGGGTGTGTCAGTGATTAGGCGGGCGGCTGCATTTTGCAGTAGTTGGAGTTTGTTGAGTACGCTCTGCTGGGCGTTTAGCATCAGGCTGTTGCAATAGTCTAGGCGTGAAAGCACTAGACCTGTGACAATGGTTTTCCTATGTTTCTTCTCCAAATATGGTAGAATTTTTCTGATGGTTTTAAGTGTAAAGTGGAGAGAGGAGGAGAGGGCATTCACCTGGGATTTGAAAGTCAGGGTGGAGTCCACCAGAATCCCGAGATTCTTCACTTTATCCACCGGCTCTGGGAGAGGTCCCATTTCGTCTGGCCACCATCTCGGGGACCAGAAGTTATCTTTGGCACCAAAGAGCAGGACCTCAGTCTTTGAGGAGTTTAGCTTAAGGCAGCTTTGAGCCATCCAACGGCCTACTTCAGACATGCAGTTTCTAAATCTGTCTGCGGTGTTTTCAGTGTTGCCGGGAAGAAGGGACACCACAATCTGTGTGTCATCGGCGTATGCCGTGAGTTGAAAGCCGAACGATCGAATTACCGGGGCGAGGGTAGAGACATACACATTGAAAAGGGTTGGGCTTAAAGAAGACCCCTGGGGGACACCACAGGGAAGTACAAAAGGGCGTGATTCGTAGCTGCCCAGTGCCACTGTCTGGGATCTATCAGATAGGAAGGCTTGAAGGATTTTTAGCGCCTTTCCCTGAATTCCACAGGCCCTCAACCGGTCCACCAATAGTTTATGGTGGACCGTATCGAAGGCCGCAGAAAGGTCCAGTAGAATCAGGGCCGCTCTGCCCCCTGCATCCATCACCAGCCTGATATCTTCCATGGATTTAATCAGGGCGGATTCCGTACTGTGCTCCTCTCGAAATCCGTGCTGGGAGGAATCAAGTACATCTGCTGATTTTAAGAAGGAACTAAGTTGTGTGTTCAGGTAGCCTTCTATTATTTTGGCCGGGAGGGGGAGTCTGGCAATTGGGCGATAATTGTTCATCTCAGTGATGTCTAGATTGGTTTTTTTTAGCAAGGGTAGGATGGAGGCTTGCTTCCATCTTGAGGGGTATTCACCTATCTCCAGCATCTGGTTAAGGAGAGGAGTGAGGCCCCTGGCAATTGCATCTGGTGCCAGTTTCGTTATTGCTGTGGGGCAGGGATCATGAGGGGAGCCTGATTTAATTTTTAGTAGGCGACTCCTCACTTCCTTTTCCGTGATGGGCAGGAAGTATTGAAGCGTAGTTTCAGATCTGGCGGGATCAGAGGTCTCCCTCAGTGAGGGGGACTTCACTAGCTTGTCTAGGGGGAGGAAAATGTTCTCCACCTTCTCACGGAAGAAGGTTGCCAAACTTTCGCAAAGTGTAAGGCTTGCTGGAATTTCAATGGGTTTGGGGTTGGCAAGGGAGGCGACCGTAAGGAACAGTTCTTTAGGGGTGTTGGCAGCGTCTTCTATCTGTCTCGTAAGAAAGGCTTTTTTCGCTTGCAGAATTTTATCCTTGTAGTGTCTTTGTTCCGCGTTGAGGGTTTTCTTGTCCGATTCCCTGTAGTTTGAACGCCAGATTTTTTCAAGCTTTTTGCACCTTATTTTGATTTCCCTTATTTGATCTGTGAACCACGGGGCGGCAGGCCTGGCCCGAGTGGAGTGAGTGGTTTTGGGGGGGGCTAATAGTAGGCAAGCCTGGTCCAGCCAGGTAGTATAAGACTTAGCTGCTTCCTCCACGTTGTTGGGAAGAGGGGTCAGTGAATTATTTAAGGCGTTGTCTAGCGAGTCCCCAGTGATGTTTTTCCATTTCCTAACTAGTTTCGGGATGATTCTCTTGTTGCCTGGTTTTTCAGGAGTGGAGAGGGAGATTGCAAAGTGGATTGCTGAATGGTCGGACCAGAAAACTGGTAGGACCAGGGAGACTTTCAGATTAGGCAGATTGGAAAAAATCCCGTCTAGGGCATGTCCTGCTCTGTGGGTGGGATCGGTAACTAGTTGTTGCATATCGATCCCAGCCAGTAGGTCAGTAAGTTCCTGGGTGTCTGAGGATGTCTTGCATTCCAGGTGGAAATTAAAATCACCCAAGAGAGTGTATCTTTGGGAGCAGACAGCTGCTTCTAGTGGTTTACTTAAGGCTGCTAGAAATTTAGTTTTCTCACCTGGGGGCCTATAAATAAGGCAACCCTTGAAGGACTGGTGATTAGAGAGGGTGAAATTGAACAGCAGGGATTCGTCAAGTTCAGAGGGACCAGGTTGAAAGGAGCCTCTGATATCTTTATGGTAAATGACGGCTAGCCCGCCCCCTCTCCTCTTGTCCCTGTTTTGGGTGTGGCAGATAAAGTCTTGGGGGGTGGCTTTAACTATGTCTGGGCCTGATGCATCATCAGTCCAGGCTTCTGTGATGAATGCGATTTGTATGCCTGCATCCTGGATATGTTCAGCAATTTCTGAGCTATGTTTAACTAACGACCTAGTATTGAGGAGGAGACACTTTATCAGGGGGGTGTTGATAGTAGAGCAAGTGGTCTGGTCTCTGAACTGAGCAATCGGTAGCCAGAGGGGTTTCAACAGTAGTGACGAGCACTTGGCGCAGTGGGAGGATGTGGGAAGGTATTTGGTCCCAGGTTCCCATATATCACAGTCCTCACAGGGGTGTGCAATGTTTAAGGCTAGGAGCGTGTCTCTGTTATAGGTAATTCTGGGTAGCTGGTGAGGTGCGGGAGAGACAGGGGGAGAGGCGCTGGGCGCGGGTCCGGCGCGGACGGGCGCAGACGGGCTCGCCTTGGGCGAGCCTTCGGCGCGCCGCCGGCGCGCCCGCTGCGCTCGTCCGCTGCGCTTCCTTGTGAGGGGGGCCATTTAAAGAAGATAATGCGACCGAAACACAAAATGGTGGACTCCCGTGACGCTTAAGGTTTGCTAACCGGGCCGCTTTCCAGAAAGCGGTCCTAAAAAAGGTGGGAAAGTAATTTACAGAAAAATGACTAGAGACACTCTCACCAAATATAGATTAGCTCATACTACATAACAATCCCTTTCATTCTCACAAATTTGATTGAAATTTCATTTAGCTATTTAGCCTGTAGACCTATCTAAATACCCTGAGGTAAATTACTTCACAAAACACATCTAAAGTATTGGAATTTTACTTTCATTTTCAATTTTTTTTTCTTGACATTTGATTGGTTATGTACCTGAATATATATAAAAGAAGAGAAGGAAACACAGCCATTTTCACTACTACTTCCTGAACTACATTTCAAGAGCCTTTTCACCTCCCTGTAAAGTAAATTGATAATTTGTAAGTGGCACTTTAAATTAATTTGTAAAAACGTTTTTTGATAATTATTTACAGTCCCCCTGCTATAGTTATAGATACAGATAAGCTCCTCTGTTATATTTATTGATTGACTTACACTTCTCTGCTATAATTATGAATTTACTTACTTTAACTTCACTGTTAAAAAAACAAAACTACCTGTCTGAACTTAAACCCAACAGTGCCCTAACTCTTCTAATATAATTATTTTTTTATGCAATTTACAGCAAAAAAATGGAAGGGGAGCACGAAAAAAACAATGTTTCTTTCGACATTACAACAGAAGAGATTTTAACTGAAGAAATTTTGGATGAAGATTTTATGGATGAATCTTTTGATGAACAATTTATTGAAAGCTTACAAGACATAGAAACATGCATGTTTGAGGAGATTCCAGATGATGTAATGCTGGAAGTTTTAATGAACTATGAAAATTCTGACCCATAAATTTTTTTAAATCAAAATAAATAAATAAATAAAAAAAAAACGAACAAAAACAACAAATAATTAACATACAGTATTAGAAAAGTCTATCATTCTTTTATCCTTATAGTACGCTGCCCAGATTGCTTTCCGGTTCGCGAACTTGGCGCTTACCGCGCAAAAAAAAAAAAATATTATTTTTTTTTACCCTCCTGGGCCCTTTTAAAACCTCCACATAAAACCTAGGGGGTCAATGAGGATCTACTATGCCCCCTTATGGTAATTTCCCCCTTTGTTTTGGCCTCCTCTTGTCTCTCGATCCTACCGAGAGACAAGATGGCGGCCGCTCCGGACTGTTTAGAATGTTGACAGACACCGGAGGGCCTATCAGCTTCGCATCGCAAAGTTCCGATACGCGAAAAGTTCGCTAACCGGATCGCTGCCCGGAGCGCTGTTACAGATATATATCTTGATTTAAACGTTAATTTCTCAAAATCCACTGAAGCACATATATTGAGACCTAGCAAAGGCACATCGGGCTAACAGTCCCTACAATTTTGCCAAGTTTCGTGGAAATCCATTCAGCCGTTCGGGCTAAAAGTGAGTCCAACCGCCCTATGGAAATTAACATGGGAAAAACGCGTTTTGGGACCCCCCTTTTTTCTAGGCCCCCCCTTGACGAACCCCCCCCAAATTTCCAGGAGCTGCTCAGAAACAAAATGTGCCATTTTCCTGAAAATTTCAGCCGATTCCGTCCACAAACGCCAAAGTTATTAGACATAGAATTTTCAGAAATCCCATAGGGAAAGAATCCTAACTATATATACCTACTGGCGACCGCCAGTAGGTAATATATATATATATATATATATATATATATATATATATATATATATATATATATATATATATATATATATATATATATATATATATATATATATATATATATATATAATATATATGTCTTGAAGCATAAGACTATGCAAGCGTATAATAAATAAAGATAGAGATGGAAAGCTACAATTGCATTGCAG